>NC_088869.1:192598-214534 GCF_032884065.1 Artemia franciscana
TCTTTTCCTATGGCAAAAGTTTTCGTTTTCGATGGTAATAGCTACATATGTTGAAAAAATGAACATATTAAACTATTTTATGATTGCACATGGTAAAGAATGTGATTAAAGGCTCTTTTCCTATGTCAAAAGTTTTAGTTTTCGAGGGTAATAGCTACGTATGTTGAAAAAATGAAGATATTAGACTATTTTATAATTGCAAATGGTAAAGAATGTGATTAAAGGCTCTTTTCCTATGTCAAAAGTTTTAGTTTTCGAGGGTAATAGCTACGTATGTTGAAAAAATGAAGATATTAGACTATTTTATGATTGCAAATGGTAAAGAATGTGATTAAAGGCTCTTTTCCTATGTCAAAAGTTTTAGTTTTCGAGGGTAATAGCTACGTATGTTGGAAAAAATGAAGATATTAGACTATTTTATAATTGCACATGGTAAAGAATGTGATTAAAGGCTCTTTTCCTATGTCAAAAGTTTTAGTTTTCGAGGGTAATAGCTACGTATGTTGGAAAAAATGAAGATATTAGACTATTTTATGATTGCAAATGGTAAAGAATGTGATTAAAGGCTCTTTTCCTATTTCAAAAGTTTTAGTTTTCGAGGGTAATAGCTACGTATGTTGGAAAAAATGAAGATATTAGACTATTTTATGATTGCACATGGTAAAGAATGTGATTAAAGGCTCTTTTCCTATGTCAAAAGTTTTAGTTTTCGAGGTAATAGCTACGTATGTTGGAAAAATGAAGATATTAGACTATTTTATGATTGCACATGGTAAAGAATGTGATTAAAGGCTCTTTTCCTATGTCAAAAGTTTTAGTTTTCGAGGGTAATAGCTACGTATGTTGGAAAAATGAAGATATTAGACTATTTTATGATTGCAAATGGTAAAGAATGTGATTAAAGGCTCTTTTCCTATGTCAAAAGTTTTAGTTTTCGAGGGTAATAGCTACGTATGTTGAAAAAATGGAGATATTAGACTATTTTATGATTGCAAATGGTAAAGAATGTGATTAAAGGCTCTTTTCCTATGTCAAAAGTTTTAGTTTTCGAGGGTAATAGCTACGTATGTTGGAAAAATGAAGATATTAGACTATTTTATGATTGCACATGGTAAAGAATGTGATTAAAGGTTCTTTTCCTATGTCAAAAGTTTTAGTTTTCGAGGGTAATAGCTACGTATGTTGAAAAAATGAAGATATTAGACTATTTTATAATTGCAAATGGTAAAGAAAGTGCTTAAAGGCTCTTTTCCTATTTCAAAAGTTTTAGTTTTCGAGGGTAATAGCTACGTATGTTGAAAAAATGAAGATATTAGACTATTTTATGATTGCAAATGGTAAAGAATGTGATTAAAGGCTCTTTTCCTATGTCAAAAGTTTTAGTTTTCGAGGGTAATAGCTACGTATGTTGGAAAAATGAAGATATTAGACTATTTTATGATTGCACATGGTAAAGAATGTGATTAAAGGTTCTTTTCCTATGTCAAAAGTTTTAGTTTTCGAGGGTAATAGCTACTTATGTTGGAAAAATTAAGATATTAGACTATTTTATGATTGCACATGGTAAAGAATGTATTTAAAGGCTCTTTTCCTATGGCAAAAGTTTTCGTTTTCGAGGGTAATAGCTACGTATGTTGAAAAAATGAACATATTAGACTATTTTATAATTGCACATGGTAAAGAATGTGATTAAAGGCTCTTTTCCTATGTCAAAAGTTTTAGTTTTCGAGGGTAATAGCTGCGTATGTTGAAAAAATGAAGATATTAGACTATTTTTTAATTGCACATGGTAAAGAATGTTATTAAAGGCTCTTTTCCTATGTCAAAAGTTTTAGTTTTCGAGGGTAATAGCTACGTATGTTGAAAAAATGAAGATATTAGACTATTTTATAATTGCAAATGGTAAAGAAAGTGCTTAAAGGCTCTTTTCCTATTTCAAAAGTTTTAGTTTTCGAGGGTAATAGCTACGTATGTTGAAAAAATGAAGATATTAGACTATTTTATGATTGTAAACGGTAAAGAATGTGATTAAAGGCTCTTTTCCTATTTCAAAAGTTTTAGTTTTCGAGGGTAATAGCTACGTATGTTGGAAAAATGAAGATATTAGACTATTTTATGATTGCACATGGTAAAGAATGTGCTTAAAGGCTCTTTTCCTATTTCAAAAGTTTTAGTTTTCGAGGGTAATAGCTACGTATGTTAAAAAAATGAAGATATTAGACTATTTTATGATTGCAAATGGTAAAGAATGTGATTAAAGGCTCTTTTCCTATTTCAAAAGTTTTCGTTTTCGAGCGTAATAGCTACGTATGTTGAAAAAATGAAGATATTAGACTATTTTATGATTGCAAATGGTAAAGAATGTGATTAAAGGCTCTTTTCCTTTGTCAAAAGTTTTAGTTTTCGAGGGTAATAGCTACGTATGTTGAAAAAATGAAGATATTAGACTATTTTATAATTGCAAATGGTAAAGAAAGTGCTTAAAGGCTCTTTTCCTATTTCAAAAGTTTTATTTTTCGAGGGTAATAGCTACGTATGTTGAAAAAATGAAGATATTAGACTATTTTATGATTGCAAATGGTAAAGAATGTGATTAAAGGCTCTTTTCCTATGTCAAAAGTTTTAGTTTTCGAGGGTAATAGCTACGTATGTTGGAAAAATGAAGATATTAGACTATTTTATGATTGCACATGGTAAAGAATGTGCTTAAAGGCTCTTTTCCTATGGCAAAAGTTTTAGTTTTCGAGGGTAATAGCTACGTATGTTGGAAAAATGAAGATATTAGACTATTTTATGATTGCACATGGTAAAGAATGTATTTAAAGGCTCTTTTCCTATGGCAAAAGTTTTCGTTTTCGAGGGTAATAGCTACGTATGTTGAAAAATGAACATATTAGACTATTTTATAATTGCACATGGTAAAGAATGTGATTAAAGGCTCTTTTCCTATGTCAAAAGTTTTAGTTTTCGAGGGTAATAGCTACGTATGTTGAAAAAATGAAGATATTAGACTATTTTATAATTGCACATGGTAAAGAATGTGATTAAAGGTTCTTTTCCTATTTCAAAAGTTTTAGTTTTCGAGGGTAATAGCTACGTATGTTGAAAAAATGAAGATATTAGACTATTTTATGATTGCAAATGGTAAAGAATGTGATTAAAGGCTCTTTTCCTATTTCAAAAGTTTTAGTTTTCGAGGGTAATAGCTACGTGTGTTGAAAAAATGAAGATATTCGAATAGCTACGTATGTTGAAAAATGAAGATATTAGACTATTTTATGATTGCAAATGGTAAAGAATGTGATTAAAGGCTCTTTTCCTATTTCAAAAGTTTTAGTTTTCGAGGGTAATAGCTACGTATGTTGAAAAATGAAGATATTAGACTATTTTATGATTGCAAATGGTAAAGAATGTGATTAAAGGCTCTTTTCCTATTTCAAAAGTTTTAGTTTTCGAGGGTAATAGCTATGTCTGTGGAAAAAATGAAGATATTAGACTATTTTATGATTGCACATGGTAAAGAATGTGATTAAAGGCTCTTTTCCTATTTCAAAAGTTTTAGTTTTCGAGGGTAATAGCTAAGTATGTTGAAAAATGAAGATATTAGACTATTTTATAATTGCAAATGGTAACGAATGTGATTAAAGGCTCTTTTCCTATGTCAAAAGTTTTAGTTTTCGAGGGTAATAGCTACGTATGTTGGAAAAATGAAGATATTAGACTATTTTATGATTGCACATGGTAAAGAATGTGATTAAAGGCTCTTTTCCTATGTCAAAAGTTTTAGTTTTCGAGGCTAATAGCTACGTATGCTGGAAAAATGAAGATATTAGACTATTTTATGATTGCACATGGTAAAGAAAGTGCTTAAAGGCTCTTTTCCTATGTCAAAAGTTTTAGTTTTCGAGGGTAATAGCTACGTATGTTGAAAAAATGAAGATATTAGACTATTTTATGATTGCAAATGGTAAAAAAAGTGCTTAAAGGCTCTTTTCCTATTTCAAAAGCTTAAGTTTCCGAGGGTAATAGCTATGTTGAAAAAAATGAAAAAATGTTGTTGAAAGTATGTTGAAAAAATGAAGATATTAGACTATTTTATGATTGCAAATGGTAAAGAATGTGATTAAAGGCTCTTTTCCTATGTCAAAAGTTTTAGTTTTTGAGGGTAATAGCTACGTATGTTGAAAAAATGAAGATATTAGACTATTTTATAATTGCAAATGGTAACGAATGTGATTAAAGGCTCTTTTCCTATGGCAAAAGTTTTAGTTTTCGAGGGTAATAGCTACATATGTTGAAAAAATGAAGATATTAGACTATTTTATGATTGCACATGGTAAAGAATGTGATTAAAGGCTCTTTTCCTATTTCAAAAGTTTTAGTTTTCGTGGGTAAGAGCTACGTATGTTGAAAAAATGAAGATATTAAACTATTTTATGATTGCACATGGTAAAGAATGTGATTAAAGGCTCTTTTCCTATTTCAAAAGTTATTAGTTTTCGAGGGTAATAGCTCCGTATGTTGAAAAAATGAAGATATTAGACTATTTTATGATTGCACATGGTAAAGAATGTGATTAAAGGCTCTTTTCCTATTTCAAAAGTTTTTGTTTTCGAGGGTAATAGCTACGTTTGTTGAAAAAATGAAGATATTAGACTATTTTATGATTGCAAATGGTAAAGAATGTTATTAAAGGCTCTTTTCCAATTTCAAAAGCTTTAGTTTTCGAGGGTAATAGCTAGGTCTGTGGAAAAAATGAAGATATTAGACTATTTTATGATTGCACATGGTAAAGAATATGATTAAAGGCTCTTTTCCTATTTCAAAAGTTTTAGTTTTCGAGGGTAATAGCTATGTCTGTGGAAAAAATGAAGATATTAGACTATTTTATGATTGCACATGGTAAAGAATGTGCTTAAAGGCTCTTTTCCTATGTCAAAAGTTTTAGTTTTCGAGGGTAATAGCTACGTATGTTGAAAAAATGAAGATATTAGACTATTTTATGATTGCAAATGGTAAAAAAAGTGCTTAAAGGCTCTTTTCCTATTTCAAAAGCTTAAGTTTCCGAGGGTAATAGCTATGTTGAAAAAAATGAAAAAATGTTGTTGAAAGTATGTTGAAAAAATGAAGATATTAGACTATTTTATGATTGCAAATGGTAAAGAATGTGATTAAAGGCTCTTTTCCTATGTCAAAAGTTTTAGTTTTTGAGGGTAATAGCTACGTATGTTGAAAAAATGAAGATATTAGACTATTTTATAATTGCAAATGGTAACGAATGTGATTAAAGGCTCTTTTCCTATGGCAAAAGTTTTAGTTTTCGAGGGTAATAGCTACATATGTTGAAAAAATGAAGATATTAGACTATTTTATAATTGCACATGGTAAAGAATGTGATTAAAGGCTCTTTTCCTATGTCAAAAGTTTTAGTTTTCGAGGGTAATAGCTACGTATGCTGGAAAAATGAAGATATTAGACTATTTTATGATTGCACATGGTAAAGAATGTGATTAAAGGCTCTTTTCCTATTTCAAAATTTTTTGTTTTCGAGGGTAATAGCTACGTATGTGGAAAAAATGAAGATATTAGACTATTTTATGATTGCAAATGGTAAAGACTGTGATTAAAGGCTCTTTTCCCATTTCAAAAGTTTTAGTTTTCGAGGGTAATAGCTAGGTCTGTGGAAAAAAGTGAGATATTAGACTATTTTATGATTGCACTTGGTAAAGAATGTGATTAAAGGTTCTTTTCCTATTTCAAAAGTTTTAGTTTTCGAGGGTAATAGCTACGTATGTTGAAAAAAATGAAGATATTAGACTATTTTATGATTGCAAATGGTAAAGAATGTGATTAAAGGCTCTTTTCCTATTTCAAAAGTTTTAGTTTTCGAGGGTAATAGCTACGTATGTTGAAAAAATGAAGATATTCGAATAGCTACGTATGTTGAAAAATGAAGATATTAGACTATTTTATGATTGCAAATGGTAAAGAATGTGATTAAAGGCTCTTTTCCTATTTCAAAAGTTTTAGTTTTCGAGGGTAATAGCTATGTCTGTGGAAAAAATGAAGATATTAGACTATTTTATGATTGCACATGGTAAAGAATGTGATTAAAGGCTCTTTTCCTATTTCAAAAGTTTTAGTTTTTGGGGGTAATAGCTACGTATGTTGAAAAAATGAAGATATTAGACTATTTTATGATTGCAAATGGTAAAGAATGTGATTAAAGGCTCTTTTCCTATTTCAAAAGTTTTAGTTTTCGAGGGTAATAGCTAAGTATGTTGAAAAAATGAAGATATTAGACTATTTTATGATTGCAAATGGTAAAGACTGTGATTAAAGGCTCTTTTCCCATTTCAAAAGTTTTAATTTTCGAGGGTAACAGCTAGGTCTGCGGAAAAAATGAGATATTAGACTATTTTATGATTTCACATGGCAAAGAATGTGATTAAAGGCTCTTTTCCTATTTCAAAAGTTTTAGTTTTCGAGGGTAATAGCTACGTATGTTGAAAAAATGAAGATATTAGACTATTTTATGATTGCAAATGGTAAAGAATGTGATTAAAGGCTCTTTTCCTATTTCAAAAGTTTTAGTTTTCGGGGTAATAGCTACGTATGTTGAAAAAATGAAGATATTCGACTATTTTATGATTGCAAATGGTAAAGAATGTGATTAAAGGCTCTTTTCCTATTTCAAAAGTTTTAGTTTTCGAGGGTAATAGCTACGTATGTTGAAAAATGAAGATATTAGACTATTTTATGATTGCAAATGGTAAAGAATGTGATTAAAGGCTCATTTTCCTATTTCAAAAGTTTTAGTTTTCGAGGGTAATAGCTATGTCTGTGGAAAAAATGAAGATATTAGACTATTTTATGATTGCACATGGTAAAGAATGTGATTAAAGGCTCTTTTCCTATTTCAAAAGTTTTAGTTTTCGAGGGTAATAGCTAAGTATGTTGAAAAATGAAGATATTAGACTATTTTATGATTGCAAATGGTAAAGAATGTGATTAAAGGCTCTTTTCCTATTTCAAAAGTTTTAGTTTTCGAGGGTAATAGCTAAGTATGTTGAAAAAATGAAGATATTAGACTATTTTATGATTGCAAATGGTAAAGAATGTGATTAAAGGCTCTTTTCCTATTTCAAAAGTTTTAGTTTTCGAGGGTAATAGCTAGTCTGTGGAAAAAATGAAGATATTAGACTATTTTATGATTGCACTGGTAAAGAATGTGATTAAAGGCTCTTTTCCTATTTCAAAAGTTTTAGTTTTCGAGGGTAATAGCTATGTCTGTGGAAAAAATGAAGATATTAGACTATTTTATGATTGCACATGGTAAAGAATGTGATTAAAGGCTCTTTTCCTATTTCAAAAGTTTTAGTTTTCGAGGGTAATAGCTACGTATGTTGAAAAAATGAAGATATTAGACTATTTTATGATTGCACATGGTAAAGAATGTGATTAAAGGCTCTTTTCCTATTTCAAAAGTTTTAGTTTTCGAGGGTAATAGCTCCGTATGTTGAAAAAATGAAGATATTAGACTATTTTATGATTGCACATGGTAAAGAATGTGATTAAAGGCTCTTTTCCTATTTCAAAAGTTTTAGTTTTCGAGGGTAATAGCTACGTTGTTGAAAAAATGAAGATATTAGACTATTTTATGATTGCAAATGGTAAAGAATGTGATTAAAGGCTCTTTTCCTATTTCAAAAGTTTAGTTTTCGAGGGTAATAGCTAGTCTGTTGAAAAAATGAAGATATTAGACTATTTTATGATTGTACATGGTAAAGAATATGATTAAAGGCTCTTTTCCTATTTCAAAAGTTTTAGTTTTCGAGGGTAATAGCTATGTCTGTGGAAAAAATGAAGATATTAGACTATTTTATGATTGCACATGGTAAAGAATGTGATTAAAGGCTCTTTTCCTATTTCAAAAGTTTTAGTTTTCGAGGGTAATAGCTACGTATGTTGAAAAAATGAAGATATTAGACTATTTTATGATTGCAAATGGTAAAGAATGTGATTAAAGGCTCTTTTCCTATTTCAAAAGTTTTAGTTTTCGAGGGTAATAGCTACGTATGTTGAAAAATGAAGATATTAGACTATTTTATGATTGCAAATGGTAAAGAATGTGATTAAAGGCTCTTTTCCTATTTCAAAAGTTTTAGTTTTCGAGGGTAATAGCTATGTCTGTGGAAAAAATGAAGATATTAGACTATTTTATGATTGCACATGGTAAAGAATGTGATTAAAGGCTCTTTTCCTATTTCAAAAGTTTTAGTTTTCGAGGGTAATAGCTAAGTATGTTGAAAAATGAAGATATTAGACTATTTTATGATTGCAAATGGTAAAGAATGTGATTAAAGGCTCTTTTCCTATTTCAAAAGTTTTAGTTTTCGAGGGTAATAGCTAAGTATGTTGAAAAAATGAAGATATTAGACTATTTTATGATTGCAAATGGTAAAGACTGTGATTAAAGGCTCTTTTCCCATTTCAAAAGTTTTAGTTTTCGAGGGTAATAGCTAGGTCTGTGGAAAAAATGAGATATTAGACTATTTTATGATTGCACTGGTAAAGAATGTGATTAAAGGCTCTTTTCCTATTTCAAAAGTTTTAGTTTTCGAGGGTTAATAGCTATGTCTGTGGAAAAAATGAAGATATTAGACTATTTTATGATTGCACATGGTAAAGAATGTGATTAAAGGCTCTTTTCCTATTTCAAAAGTTTTATTTTTCGGGGGTAAGAGCTACGTATGTTGAAAAAATGAAGATATTAACTATTTTATGATTGCACATGGTAAAGAATGTGATTAAAGGCTCTTTTCCTATTTCAAAAGTTTTAGTTTTCGAGGGTAATAGCTCGTATGTTGAAAAAATGAAGATATTAGACTATTTTATGATTGCACATGGTAAAGAATGTGATTAAAGGCTCTTTTCCTATTTCAAAAGTTTTAGTTTTCGAGGGTAATAGCTACGTATGTTGAAAAAATGAAGATATTAGACTATTTTATGATTGCAAATGGTAAAGAATGTGATTAAAGGCTCTTTTCCTATTTCAAAAGTTTTAGTTTTCGGGGTAATAGCTACGTATGTTGAAAAATGAAGATATTAGACTATTTTATGATTGCAAATGGTAAAGAATGTGATTAAAGGCTCTTTTCCTATTTCAAAAGTTTTAGTTTTCGAGGGTAATAGCTACGTATGTTGAAAAATGAAGATATTAGACTATTTTATGATTGCAAATGGTAAAGAATGTGATTAAAGGCTCTTTTCCTATTTCAAAAGTTTTAGTTTTCGAGGGTAATAGCTATGTATGGAAAAAATGAAGATATTAGACTATTTTATGATTGCAAATGGTAAAGAATGTGATTAAAGGCTCTTTTCCTATTTCAAAAGTATTAGTTTTCGAGGGTAATAGCTACGTATGTTGAAAAAATGAAGATATTAGACTATTTTATGATTGCAAATGGTAAAGAATGTGATTAAAGGCTCTTTTCCTATTTCAAAAGTTTTAGTTTTCGAGGGTAATAGCTACGTATGTTGAAAAAATGAAGATATTAGACTATTTTATGATTGCAAATGGTAAAGAATGTGATTAAAGGCTCTTTTCCTATTTCAAAAGTTTTAGTTTTCGAGGGTAATAGCTACGTATGTTGAAAAAATGAAGATATTAGACTATTTTATGATTGCAAATGGTAAAGAATGTGATTAAAGGCTCTTTTCCTATTTCAAAAGTTTTAGTTTTCGAGGGTAATAGCTAGGTTGCGGAAAAAATGAAGATATTAGACTATTTTATGATTGCACATGGTAAAGAATGTGATTAAAGGCTCTTTTCCTATTTCAAAAGTTTTAGTTTTCGAGGGTAATAGCTACGTATGTTGAAAAAATGAAGATATTAGACTATTTTATGATTGCAAATGGTAAAGAATGTGATTAAAGGCTCTTTTCCTATTTCAAAAGTTTTAGTTTTCGAGGGTAATAGCTACGTATGTTGAAAAAATGAAGATATTAGACTATTTTATGATTGCAAATGGTAAAGAATGTGATTAAAGGCTCTTTTCCTATTTCAAAAGTTTTAGTTTTCGAGGGTAATAGCTACGTATGTTGAAAAATGAAGATATTAGACTATTTTATGATTGCAAATGGTAAAGAATGTGATTAAAGGCTCTTTTCCTATGTCAAAAGTTTTAGTTTTCGAGGGTAATAGCTACGTATGTGGAAAAAATGAAGATATTAGACTATTTTATGATTGCAAATGGTAAAGAATGTGATTAAAGGCTCTTTTCCTATTTCAAAAGTTTTAGTTTTCGAGGGTAATAGCTACGTATGTTGAAAAAATGAAGATATTAGACTATTTTATGATTGCAAATGGTAAAGAATGTGATTAAAGGCTCTTTTCCTATTTCAAAAGTTTTAGTTTTCGAGGGTAATAGCTAGTATGTGTGAAAAAATGAAGATATTAGACTATTTTATGATTGCAAATGGTAAAGAATGTGATTAAAGGCTCTTTTCCTATTTCAAAAGTTTTAGTTTTCGAGGGTAATAGCTACGTATGTTGAAAAAATGAAGATATTAGACTATTTTATGATTGCAAATGGTAAAGAATGTGATTAAAGGCTCTTTTCCTATTTCAAAAGTTTTAGTTTTCGAGGGTAATAGCTACGTATGTTGAAAAAATGAAGATATTAGACTATTTTATGATTGCACATGGTAAAGAATGTGATTAAAGGCTCTTTTCCTATTTCAAAAGTTTTAGTTTTCGAGGGTAATAGCTACGTATGTGGAAAAAATGAAGATATTAGACTATTTTATGATTGCAAATGGTAAAGAATGTGATTAAAGGCTCTTTTCCTATTTCAAAAGTTTTAGTTTTCGAGGGTAATAGCTACGTATGTGGAAAAAATGAAGATATTAGACTATTTTATGATTGCAAATGGTAAAGAATGTGATTAAAGGCTCTTTTCCTATTTCAAAAGTTTTAGTTTTCGAGGGTAATAGCTAGTCTGTGGAAAAAATGAAGATATTAGACTATTTTATGATTGCACTGGTAAAGAATGTGATTAAAGGCTCTTTTCCTATTTCAAAAGTTTTAGTTTTCGAGGGTAATAGCTACGTATGTTGAAAAAATGAAGATATTAGACTATTTTATGATTGCAAATGGTAAAGAATGTGATTAAAGGCTCTTTTCCTATTTCAAAAGTTTTAGTTTTCGAGGGTAATAGCTACGTATGTTGATGAAGATTGAAAAATATGAAGATATTAGACTATTTTATGATTGCAAATGGTAAAGAATGTGATTAAAGGCTCTTTTCCTATTTCAAAAGTTTTAGTTTTCGAGGGTAATAGCTAGTCTGTGGAAAAAATGAAGATATTAGACTATTTTATGATTGCACATGGTAAAGAATGTGATTAAAGGCTCTTTTCCTATTTCAAAAGTTTTAGTTTTCGAGGGTAATAGCTACGTATGTTGAAAAAATGAAGATATTAGACTATTTTATGATTGCAAATGGTAAAGAATGTGATTAAAGGCTCTTTTCCTATTTCAAAAGTTTTAGTTTTCGAGGGTAATAGCTACGTATGTTGAAAAAATGAAGATATTAGACTATTTTATGATTGCAAATGGTAAAGAATGTGATTAAAGGCTCTTTTCCTATTTCAAAAGTTTTAGTTTTCGAGGGTAATAGCTACGTATGTTGAAAAAATGAAGATATTAGACTATTTTATGATTGCACATGGTAAAGAATGTGATTAAAGGCTCTTTTCCTATTTCAAAAGTTTTAGTTTTCGAGGGTAATAGCTACGTATGTTGAAAAAATGAAGATATTAGACTATTTTATGATTGCAAATGGTAAAGAATGTGATTAAAGGCTCTTTTCCTATTTCAAAAGTTTTAGTTTTCGAGGGTAATAGCTACGTATGTTGAAAAAATGAAGATATTAGACTATTTTATGATTGCAAATGGTAAAGAATGTGATTAAAGGCTCTTTTCCTATTTCAAAAGTTTTAGTTTTCGAGGGTAATAGCTACGTATGTTGAAAAAATGAAGATATTAGACTATTTTATGATTGCACATGGTAAAGAATGTGATTAAAGGCTCTTTTCCTATTTCAAAAGTTTTAGTTTTCGAGGGTAATAGCTACGTATGTTGAAAAAATGAAGATATTAGACTATTTTATGATTGCAAATGGTAAAGAATGTGATTAAAGGCTCTTTTCCTATTTCAAAAGTTTTAGTTTTCGAGGGTAATAGCTACGTATGTTGAAAAAATGAAGATATTAGACTATTTTATGATTGCAAATGGTAAAGAATGTGATTAAAGGCTCTTTTCCTATTTCAAAAGTTTTAGTTTTCGAGGGTAATAGCTACGTATGTTGAAAAAATGAAGATATTAGACTATTTTATGATTGCAAATGGTAAAGAATGTGATTAAAGGCTCTTTTCCTATTTCAAAAGTTTTAGTTTTCGAGGGTAATAGCTAGTCTGTGGAAAAAATGAAGATATTAGACTATTTTATGATTGCACATGGTAAAGAATGTGATTAAAGGCTCTTTTCCTATTTCAAAAGTTTTAGTTTTCGAGGGTAATAGCTAGTATGTTGAAAAAATGAAGATATTAGACTATTTTATGATTGCAAATGGTAAAGAATGTGATTAAAGGCTCTTTTCCTATTTCAAAAGTTTTAGTTTTCGAGGGTAATAGCTACGTATGTTGAAAAAATGAAGATATTAGACTATTTTATGATTGCACATGGTAAAGAATGTGATTAAAGGCTCTTTTCCTATTTCAAAAGTTTTAGTTTTCGAGGGTAATAGCTACGTATGTTGAAAAAATGAAGATATTAGACTATTTTATGATTGCACATGGTAAAGAATGTGATTAAAGGCTCTTTTCCTATTTCAAAAGTTTTAGTTTTCGAGGGTAATAGCTACGTCTGTTGAAAAAATGAAGATATTAGACTATTTTATGATTGCACATGGTAAAGAATGTGATTAAAGGCTCTTTTCCTATTTCAAAAGTTTTAGTTTTCGAGGGTAATAGCTACGTATGTTGAAAAAATGAAGATATTAGACTATTTTATGATTGCACATGGTAAAGAATGTGATTAAAGGCTCTTTTCCTATTTCAAAAGTTTTAGTTTTCGAGGGTAATAGCTACGTATGTTGAAAAAATGAAGATATTAGACTATTTTATGATTGCACATGGTAAAGAATGTGATTAAAGGCTCTTTTCCTATTTCAAAAGTTTTAGTTTTCGAGGGTAATAGCTACGTATGTTGAAAAAATGAAGATATTAGACTATTTTATGATTGCAAATGGTAAAGAATGTGATTAAAGGCTCTTTTCCTATTTCAAAAGTTTTAGTTTTCGAGGGTAATAGCTACGTATGTTGAAAAAATGAAGATATTAGACTATTTTATGATTGCAAATGGTAAAGAATGTGATTAAAGGCTCTTTTCCTATTTCAAAAGTTTTAGTTTTCGAGGGTAATAGCTACGTATGTTGAAAAAATGAAGATATTAGACTATTTTATGATTGCAAATGGTAAAGAATGTGATTAAAGGCTCTTTTCCTATTTCAAAAGTTTTAGTTTTCGAGGGTAATAGCTAGTCTGTGGAAAAAATGAAGATATTAGACTATTTTATGATTGCAATGGTAAAGAATGTGATTAAAGGCTCTTTTCCTATTTCAAAAGTTTTAGTTTTCGAGGGTAATAGCTACGTATGTTGAAAAAATGAAGATATTAGACTATTTTATGATTGCAAATGGTAAAGAATGTGATTAAAGGCTCTTTTCCTATTTCAAAAGTTTTAGTTTTCGAGGGTAATAGCTAGTATGTTGAAAAAATGAAGATATTAGACTATTTTATGATTGCACATGGTAAAGAATGTGATTAAAGGCTCTTTTCCTATTTCAAAAGTTTTAGTTTTCGAGGGTAATAGCTAGTATGTTGAAAAAATGAAGATATTAGACTATTTTATGATTGCACATGGTAAAGAATGTGATTAAAGGCTCTTTTCCTATTTCAAAAGTTTTAGTTTTCGAGGGTAATAGCTACGTATGTTGAAAAAATGAAGATATTAGACTATTTTATGATTGCAAATGGTAAAGAATGTGATTAAAGGCTCTTTTCCTATTTCAAAAGTTTTAGTTTTCGAGGGTAATAGCTACGTATGTTGAAAAAATGAAGATATTAGACTATTTTATGATTGCAAATGGTAAAGAATGTGATTAAAGGCTCTTTTCCTATTTCAAAAGTTTTAGTTTTCGAGGGTAATAGCTACGTATGTTGAAAAAATGAAGATATTAGACTATTTTATGATTGCAAATGGTAAAGAATGTGATTAAAGGCTCTTTTCCTATTTCAAAAGTTTTAGTTTTCGAGGGTAATAGCTACGTATGTTGAAAAAATGAAGATATTAGACTATTTTATGATTGCAATGGTAAAGAATGTGATTAAAGGCTCTTTTCCTATTTCAAAAGTTTTAGTTTTCGAGGGTAATAGCTACGTATGTTGAAAAAATGAAGATATTAGACTATTTTATGATTGCAAATGGTAAAGAATGTGATTAAAGGCTCTTTTCCTATTTCAAAAGTTTTAGTTTTCGAGGGTAATAGCTACGTATGTTGAAAAAATGAAGATATTAGACTATTTTATGATTGCAAATGGTAAAGAATGTGATTAAAGGCTCTTTTCCTATTTCAAAAGTTTTAGTTTTCGAGGGTAATAGCTAGTATGTTGAAAAAATGAAGATATTAGACTATTTTATGATTGCAAATGGTAAAGAATGTGATTAAAGGCTCTTTTCCTATTTCAAAAGTTTTAGTTTTCGAGGGTAATAGCTACGTATGTTGAAAAAATGAAGATATTAGACTATTTTATGATTGCAAATGGTAAAGAATGTGATTAAAGGCTCTTTTCCTATTTCAAAAGTTTTAGTTTTCGAGGGTAATAGCTACGTATGTTGAAAAAATGAAGATATTAGACTATTTTATGATTGCAAATGGTAAAGAATGTGATTAAAGGCTCTTTTCCTATTTCAAAAGTTTTAGTTTTCGAGGGTAATAGCTACGTATGTTGAAAAAATGAAGATATTAGACTATTTTATGATTGCAAATGGTAAAGAATGTGATTAAAGGCTCTTTTCCTATTTCAAAAGTTTTAGTTTTCGAGGGTAATAGCTACGTATGTTGAAAAAATGAAGATATTAGACTATTTTATGATTGCAAATGGTAAAGAATGTGATTAAAGGCTCTTTTCCTATTTCAAAAGTTTTAGTTTTCGAGGGTAATAGCTACGTATGTTGAAAAAATGAAGATATTAGACTATTTTATGATTGCAAATGGTAAAGAATGTGATTAAAGGCTCTTTTCCTATTTCAAAAGTTTTAGTTTTCGAGGGTAATAGCTAGTATGTTGAAAAAATGAAGATATTAGACTATTTTATGATTGCACATGGTAAAGAATGTGATTAAAGGCTCTTTTCCTATTTCAAAAGTTTTAGTTTTCGAGGGTAATAGCTACGTATGTTGAAAAAATGAAGATATTAGACTATTTTATGATTGCAAATGGTAAAGAATGTGATTAAAGGCTCTTTTCCTATTTCAAAAGTTTTAGTTTTCGAGGGTAATAGCTACGTATGTTGAAAAAATGAAGATATTAGACTATTTTATGATTGCAATGGTAAAGAATGTGATTAAAGGCTCTTTTCCTATTTCAAAAGTTTTAGTTTTCGAGGGTAATAGCTAGTATGTTGAAAAAATGAAGATATTAGACTATTTTATGATTGCACATGGTAAAGAATGTGATTAAAGGCTCTTTTCCTATTTCAAAAGTTTTAGTTTTCGAGGGTAATAGCTACGTATGTTGAAAAAATGAAGATATTAGACTATTTTATGATTGCAAATGGTAAAGAATGTGATTAAAGGCTCTTTTCCTATTTCAAAAGTTTTAGTTTTCGAGGGTAATAGCTACGTATGTTGAAAAAATGAAGATATTAGACTATTTTATGATTGCAAATGGTAAAGAATGTGATTAAAGGCTCTTTTCCTATTTCAAAAGTTTTAGTTTTCGAGGGTAATAGCTACGTATGTTGAAAAAATGAAGATATTAGACTATTTTATGATTGCAAATGGTAAAGAATGTGATTAA
This sequence comes from Artemia franciscana, assembly GCF_032884065.1. NCBI lineage: Eukaryota > Metazoa > Arthropoda > Branchiopoda > Anostraca > Artemiidae > Artemia > Artemia franciscana. Next base: position 208,747 of record NC_088869.1, read on the forward strand.
AGGCTCTTTTCCTATTTCAAAAGTTTTAGTTTTCGAGGGTAATAGCTAGTCTGTGGAAAAAATGAAGATATTAGACTATTTTATGATTGCACATGGTAAAGAATGTGATTAAAGGCTCTTTTCCTATTTCAAAAGTTTTAGTTTTCGAGGGTAATAGCTACGTATGTTGAAAAAATGAAGATATTAGACTATTTTATGATTGCAAATGGTAAAGAATGTGATTAAAGGCTCTTTTCCTATTTCAAAAGTTTTAGTTTTCGAGGGTAATAGCTACGTATGTTGAAAAAATGAAGATATTAGACTATTTTATGATTGCAAATGGTAAAGAATGTGATTAAAGGCTCTTTTCCTATTTCAAAAGTTTTAGTTTTCGAGGGTAATAGCTAGTATGTTGAAAAAATGAAGATATTAGACTATTTTATGATTGCAATGGTAAAGAATGTGATTAAAGGCTCTTTTCCTATTTCAAAAGTTTTAGTTTTCGAGGGTAATAGCTACGTATGTTGAAAAAATGAAGATAAAGATATTAGATATTAGACTATTTTATGATTGCAAATGGTAAAGAATGTGATTAAAGGCTCTTTTCCTATTTCAAAAGTTTTAGTTTTCGAGGGTAATAGCTACGTATGTGAAAAAATGAAGATATTAGACTATTTTATGATTGCAAATGGTAAAGAATGTGATTAAAGGCTCTTTTCCTATTTCAAAAGTTTTAGTTTTCGAGGGTAATAGCTACGTATGTTGAAAAAATGAAGATATTAGACTATTTTATGATTGCAAATGGTAAAGAATGTGATTAAAGGCTCTTTTCCTATTTCAAAAGTTTTAGTTTTCGAGGGTAATAGCTACGTATGTTGAAAAAATGAAGATATTAGACTATTTTATGATTGCACATGGTAAAGAATGTGATTAAAGGCTCTTTTCCTATTTCAAAAGTTTTAGTTTTCGAGGGTAATAGCTACGTATGTTGAAAAAATGAAGATATTAGACTATTTTATGATTGCAATGGTAAAGAATGTGATTAAAGGCTCTTTTCCTATTTCAAAAGTTTTAGTTTTCGAGGGTAATAGCTACGTATGTTGAAAAAATGAAGATATTAGACTATTTTATGATTGCAAATGGTAAAGAATGTGATTAAAGGCTCTTTTCCTATTTCAAAAGTTTTAGTTTTCGAGGGTAATAGCTAGTTGTCTGAAAAAATGAAGATATTAGACTATTTTATGATTGCACATGGTAAAGAATGTGATTAAAGGCTCTTTTCCTATTTCAAAAGTTTTAGTTTTCGAGGGTAATAGCTACGTATGTTGAAAAAATGAAGATATTAGACTATTTTATGATTGCACATGGTAAAGAATGTGATTAAAGGCTCTTTTCCTATTTCAAAAGTTTTAGTTTTCGAGGGTAATAGCTACGTATGTTGAAAAAATGAAGATATTAGACTATTTTATGATTGCAAATGGTAAAGAATGTGATTAAAGGCTCTTTTCCTATTTCAAAAGTTTTAGTTTTCGAGGGTAATAGCTAGTCTGTGGAAAAAATGAAGATATTAGACTATTTTATGATTGCACATGGTAAAGAATGTGATTAAAGGCTCTTTTCCTATTTCAAAAGTTTTAGTTTTCGAGGGTAATAGCTACGTATGTTGAAAAAATGAAGATATTAAACTATTTTATGATTGCACATGGTAAAGAATGTGATTAAAGGCTCTTTTCCTATTTCAAAAGTTTTAGTTTTCGAGGGTAATAGCTACGTATGTTGAAAAAATGAAGATATTAGACTATTTTATGATTGCACATGGTAAAGAATGTGATTAAAGGCTCTTTTCCTATTTCAAAAGTTTTAGTTTTCGAGGGTAATAGCTACGTATGTTGAAAAAATGAAGATATTAGACTATTTTATGATTGCACATGGTAAAGAATGTGATTAAAGGCTCTTTTCCTATTTCAAAAGTTTTAGTTTTCGAGGGTAATAGCTACGTATGTTGAAAAAATGAAGATATTAGACTATTTTATGATTGCACATGGTAAAGAATGTGATTAAAGGCTCTTTTCCTATTTCAAAAGTTTTAGTTTTCGAGGGTAATAGCTACGTATGTTGAAAAAATGAAGATATTAGACTATTTTATGATTATACATGGTAAAGAATGTGATTAAAGGCTCTTTTCCTATTTCAAAAGTTTTAGTTTTCGAGGGTAGTAGCTACGTATGTTGAAAAAATGAAGACATTAGACAATTTTATGATTGCACATGGTAAAGAATGTGATTAAAGGCTCTTTTCATATTTCAAAAGTTTTAGTTTTCGAGGGTAATAGCTACGTATGTTGAAAAAATGAGATATTAGACTATTTTATGATTGCACTTGGTAAAGAATGTGATTAAAGGTTCTTTTCCTATTTCAAAAGTTTTAGTTTTCGAGGGTAATAGCTACGTATGTTGAAAAAAATGAAGATATTAGACTATTTTATGATTGCAAATGGTAAAGAATGTGATTAAATGCTCTTTTCCTATTTCAAAAGTTTTAGTTTTCGAGGGTAATAGCTACGTATGTTGAAAAAATGAAGATATTCGAATAGCTACGTATGTTGAAAAATGAAGATATTAGACTATTTTATGATTGCAAATGGTAAAGAATGTGATTAAAGGCTCTTTTCCTATTTCAAAAGTTTTAGTTTTCGAGGGTAATAGCTATGTCTGTGGAAAAAATGAAGATATTAGACTATTTTATGATTGCACATGGTAAAGAATGTGATTAAAGGCTCTTTTCCTATTTCAAAAGTTTTAGTTTTCGAGGGTAATAGCTAAGTATGTTGAAAAATGAAGATATTAGACTATTTTATGATTGCAAATGGTAAAGAATGTGATTAAAGGCTCTTTTCCCATTTCAAAAGTTTTAGTTTTCGAGGGTAATAGCTAGGTCTGTGGAAAAAATGAGATATTAGACTATTTTATAATTGCACTTGGTAAAGAATGTGATTAAAGGCTCTTTTCCTATTTCAAAAGTTTTAGTTTTCGAGGGTAATAGCTACGTATGTTGAAAAAATGAAGATATTAGACTACTTTATGATTGCACATGGTAAAGAATGTGATTAAAGGCTCTTTTCCTATTTCAAATTTTTTTGTTTTCGAGGGTAATAGCTACGTATGTTGAAAAAATGAAGATATTAGACTATTTTATGATTGCAAATGGTAAAGAATGTGATTAAAGGCTCTTTTCCTATTTCAAAAGTTTTAGATTTCGAGGGTAATAGCTAGGTCTGTGGAAAAAATGAAGATATTAGACTATTTTATGATTGCACATGGTAAAGAATGTGATTAAAGGCTCTTTTCCTATTTCAAAAGTTTTAGTTTTCGGGGGTAAGAGCTACGTATGTTGAAAAAATGAAGATATTAAACTATTTTATGATTGCACATGGTGAAGAATGTGATTAAAGGCTCTTTTCCTATTTCAAAAGTTTTAGTTTTCGAGGGTAATAGCTACGTATGTTGAAAAAATGAAGATATTAGACTATTTTATGATTGCACATGGTAAAGAATGTGATTAAAGGCTCTTTTCCTATTTCAAAAGTTTTAGTTTTCGAGGGTAATAGCTATGTCTCTGGAAAAAATGAAGATATTAGACTATTTTATGATTGCGCATGGTAAAGAATGTGATTAATGGCTCTTTTCCTATTTCAAAAGTTTTAGTTTTCGGGGTTAAGAGCTACGTATGTTGAAAAAATGAAGATATTAAACTTTTTTATGATTGCACATGGTAAAGAATGTGATTAAAGACTCTTTTCCTTTTTCAAAAGTTTTAGTTTTCGAGGGTAATAGCTACGTATGTTGAAAAAATGAAGATATTAGACTATTTTATGATTATACATGGTAAAGAATGTGATTAAAGGCTCTTTTCCTATTTCAAAAGTTTTAGTTTTCGAGGGTAGTAGCTACGTATGTTGAAAAAATGAAGACATTAGACAATTTTATGATTGCACATGGTAAAGAATGTGATTAAAGGCTCTTTTCATATTTCAAAAGTTTTAGTTTTCGAGGGTAATAGCTACGTATGTTGAAAAAATGAAGATATTAGACTATTTTATGATTGCAAATGGTAAATAATGTGATTAAAGGCTCTTTTCCTATGTCAAAAGTTATAGTTTTCGAGGGTAATAGCTACGTATGTTGAAAAAATGAAGATATTGGACTATTTTATGATTGCAAATGGTAAAGAATATGATTAAAGGCTCTTTTCCTATGTCAAAAGATTTAGTTTTACGAGGGTAATAGCTACGTATTTTGAAAAAATGAAGATATTAGACTATTTTATGATTGCAAATGGTAAAGAATGTGATTAAAGGCTCTTTTCTTATGTCAAAAGTTTTAATTTTCGAGGGTAATAGCTACGTATGTTGAAAAAATGAAGATATTAGACTATTTTATGATTGCAAATGGTAAAGAATGTGATTAAAGGCTCTTTTCCTATTTCAAAAGTTTTAGTTTTCGAGGGTAATAGCTAAGTATGTTGAAAAAATGAAGATATTAGACTATTTTATGATTGCAAATGGTAAAGACTGTGATTAAAGGCTCTTTTCCTATTTCAAAAGTTTTAGTTTTCGAGGGTAATAGCTAGGTCTGTGGAAAAAATGAAGATATTAGACTATTTTATGATTGCACATTGTAAAGAATGTGATTAAAGGCTCTTTTTCTATTTCAAAAGTTTTAGTTTTCGAGGGTAATAGCTAGGTATGTTGAAAAAATGAAGATATTAGACTATTTTATGATTGCAAATGGTAAAGAATGTGATTAAAGGCACTTTTCTTATTTCAAAAATTTTAGTTTTCGAGGGTAATAGCTACGTTTGTTGAGAAAATGAAGATATTAGACTGTTTTATGATTGCAAATGATAAAGAATGTGATTAAAGGCTCTTTTCCTATTTCAAAAGTTTTAGTTTTCGGGGGTAAGAGCTTTGTCTGTGGAAAAAATGATGATATTAGACAATTTTATGATTGCACATGGTAAAGAATGTGATTAAAGGCTCTTTTCCTATTTCAAAAGTTTTAGTTTTCGAGGGTAATAGCTACGTATGTTGAAAAAATGAAGATACTAGACTATTTTATGATTGCACAAGGTAAAGAATGTGATTAAAGGCTCTTTTCCTATTTCAAAAGTTTTTGTTTTCGAGGGTAATAGCTACGTATGTTGAAAAAATGAGGATATTAGACTACTTTATGATTGTACATGGTAAAGAATGTGATTAAAGGCTCTTTTCCTATTTCAAAAGTTTTTGTTTTCGAGGGTAATAGCTACGTATGTTGAAAAAATGAAGATATTAGACTATTCTATGATTGCAAATGGTAAAGAATGTGATTAAAGGCTCTTTTCCTATTTCAAAAGTTTTAGTTTTCGAGGGTAATAGCTATGTCTGTGGAAAAAATGAAGATATTAGACTATTTTATGATTGCACATGGTAAAGAATGTGATTAAAGGCTCTTTTCCTATGTCAAAAGTTTTAATTTTCGAGGGTAATAGCTACGTATGTTGAAAAAATGAAGATATTAGACTATTTTATGATTGCAAATGGTAAAGAATAAGATTAAAGGCTCTTTTCCTATTTCAAAAGTTTTATTTTTCGGGGGTAATAGCTACGTATGTTGAAAAAATGAAGATATTAGACTATTTTATGATTGCAAATGGTAAAGAATGTGATTAAAGGCTCTTTTCCTATTTCAAAAGTTTTAGTTTTCGAGGGTAATAGCTAGGTTTGTTGAAAAAATGAAGATATTAGACTATTTTATGATTGCAAATGGTA